>NW_027509223.1:0-2500 GCF_051911475.1 Siphateles boraxobius
AATTTTGCCTGTTTATAGCATTATCTCTTTTAATGCGATAAAAACACTAAATAATAATTTTGACTATGTATTGGTATGTAATTTATGGTGGTGTAAGGTGCTGGAAAAAGCTTTTAAATGAACATTGAAAGTGCTTGAAAAGTGCTTGAATTTGACCTGGGAAAAGGTGTACGAACCCTGTTTGTCCCTCAGGATGACCCGTACTGGACAGCGCAGTACTTGTCGGAGAAGGACCGCAACCGCACGGCCAATCAGACGGTGTGTAGCCTCGCGGAGCTGCTGCGTCTGGCCGCTAGAACCAACCGCTCCGTGATCTTCAGCCTGCGCCGGCCTCCTTCCCAGCATCCCCGGCACCAGCTCTGGGTCAGCGATGCACTGAAGGTGATTCAGAGATCCAGCATCCCACCAGAACAGGTGAGGGCACAACACACACGTAGGCATTTAGCAGTGTTAGAAGCAGTGTTGGGTAAGTTACTCAAAAAAGTAATCCACTACAAATTACTATTTTAAAATTTTAATTTGATTACAATACTGATTATTGCATGTAAAAAGTAATCAGATTACTAATTACTTTCAAGTTACTTTGAAAACTTATTAAAACTACAAGAATACACTACAAAGTGAAACTCAGTTCATTCCATAATTTAATATTGCAGACATCCCAAGTCTCCCGGAAATTACTTTCTATACAAATTATTACTTTGTTACTTTGTAACGCTTTATACCCAACTCTGGTTATAAGTGATGGAATAATATGAATATTATAAAATAAATGGGTGACATGTTCTGAATGAGGCAAATAATTTCAAATAAATTCAAAATTTATCCAACATTATTTAAGATTTTGTATTTAAATTGTACGTATTTATTTATTTATTTATTTATTTACAGTTTATTGAAATGTTATCTTAATATTTTGTCTAAATCATAATAAGCTTCTAAAATTAGAAAAAACCTTTATCATTTTTATGCGAGACAAATTCTGAATTTATTAGAAATTGTCTATCATAATTTAAGATTCAAAAATATATGTTAAACAATATTTGTGTATGTATTTATAATGTTATCCTCATATTTAGTCTAAATCTTAATTAAATATAAGAACAATATTTTAATAAGCTTCTAAAATTAGAAAAGAACTTTTGTAAATATTTTTAATATCAAAATCAATTTATTTATTATTTTTATACAGTTTGTTGAAATGTTATCTTAATAGTCTAAATCATATATTTTTCTAAATATTTTCTTAATAAGCTTCTAACTTTAAAATTCTGTTATCATTTTATGAACCAAAATAATTTCTAATAAATTCATAATAAATTTATGTAAGAAAAAATTATCTGTTTAAAAATATTTTTTATATAATTTTAGATTAATGTATGTAGCAAACAATTTCTAATAAATTCAGAATTCATCTAAAATACTTTTAAAAATGTAAATAAATTTGAATAAACTTTTTTGAATTTGAAATCGAATTTGTTGAAATCTTGTCTAATATGTCTTATTAGTCGGTCTACAATTTATTTTAAATATTGAGAAAAATATCCTTAACGTTGCCAATGTAAGCTTCTAACATTAGAAAGGACTTTTATTAGATACTACTTCATCAGCAGAATCATTTTTAATAAATTATGAATTATTAAAAATGAATTATTTTTCATTTTTTTAACATAGTTTGTTGAAATTTTGCTTGAATATTCAGTGTAAAGGCCCTTGCACACCGCGTCCGAAATTTCCGCACGTTAAAAAATAAATACGACCTCACGTTATGTCAATCACGCTTGCACACTGTCTCCGAAACTTTCGTCCGTCATAAAAAAAATCGGATCAGGTTCGATTTTCTGCGTTTTTCGCATCGGTAGCAAGCAGTTTAAATGGTGTTTTGACAAATCAGAGCCACCGATTCACGAATACGAAAAAAATCATACGAAAATTTGTGACTCAAGGCCATTGCACACTGAGTCCGAAATTTTCGTATGCGTTTTTCCGTATTCGTGAATCGGTGGCTCTGATTTGTCAAAACACCATTTAAACTGCTTGCTACGGATGCGAAAAACGCAGAAAATCGAACCTGATCCGATTTTTTTTAAGACGGACGAAAGTTTCGGACACAGTGTGCAAGCGTGATTGACACAACGTGAGGTCGTATTTTTTTTTTTTTTTTACGTGCGAAAATTTTGGATGCGAATTTCGGACTCAGTGTGCAATGGCCTTAAGTCCTAAATATTCCGCAAAAATGTTTTTAACAAGCTTCTAAGATTATAAAAGAGCTTAATAAGCTGCTGTGTGTGTTTAGGTGATGTGGACGCCTGACTGGTACAGGAAGAAGGTGCGTGCAGCAGTTCCTCTCCTTCAGCAAACGTCAGATGAGAAACTGCCTGTGTCTGAACTGAAAGAAAGAGGGATCAGTACTCTCACCCTCCACTACAGCCAGGCCACAGCTGCGGAGATCAGGTACACACACATCGCACTTTCACAATCCGGATTCAATATCACACTG